>NC_064305.1:21666777-21700802 GCF_023373825.1 Bactrocera dorsalis | reverse complement strand
CCATGTTTTTCTGTAAAAAAAAAACTCGAATATGGAAAATATCGTTATTTTGTGCATAAGAGATTGCGAGTTACATAAGTGCAATTCGGCAGCTTTTTTTGCCCTTAAACTTACTCTTTATTAATGAATAATGAAAAATAATATTTTTTTCTCAATTTCGCCTCATGAACCACCCAATTAACAACTCATATGGCGCGTTTTCGATATGTATGGTAAGGTATAACTTTTACACTTGGTTTGCTGCAATATTCCAAAATTTAATACCATGCAATAGTCCACCAGATTTGGCTGACTGATTACCCAATCATAATAGATATAATACCACAATATATGTAGGTATGCTATATACAGCGAAGGGACGCGGTGTAGATTCATAGCTTGTGTTGTGATCCACCGTGGTCCCCTGTTATCACTTAGGTCGTATTGAGGCATATAAAAAATTGATACTTAAATCGATTAAGCGATTTAGAATATTTTTTTTTTTATTCAGAAATGCCTTTTTGTGGGCCTGTTTTGTGTAAAAACGAAAAAAAGTCATTCATGCAAAAAAAAGTTTTTGGAAGTCCACGGATTTGACCGATTGGCCGTAAAAAACCAAACATTCTGTGTAAACTTTATTTTAAGATTTAGTATTAGTAAAAATATTTATTTGGAAAGGAATTACAACTGATCCCGCGGAGCTCCTCTCAAAAACACGTTTTGTGGTGACCAGTATATCCCTGAACTGGATTCTCTGAAATGAAAAAACCAAACAAAGTTCGTTAAAGTAATATTAAATCTAGTAATTAATTGAAGGAGTATACAATGATATTATTGAAACTAAAGCAATTTAGAGACCTAAAATAGAAAAACCATAATTTGACAGCAACTAATTTAATGATAGATAAAAACCAAATATTTCGCGTTCAAAGCTTTTCTACATCAACTACATATATGCCAAAATAAGCACATTTCATTTTTATTAAGTTATTACTTGTTAACTTTTTCTTAATTAAAATTTTCCTTCAAAAATTGGAACTTTCGACTTATGTCATTATTTTCAGAAAACAAGGATATTGTACTGATTAAACTTTCTTGGTGAATTGAGTGCCTGCGTCAATAGCCAGTAAATTGTTGATTTATTGCCTTAATGGGGGAAATTTCTTGTATACTCAAGAAATTACATGATAAATAAAAAATACACAATCAGAAATGTTTCATAGATATAGAGACATCAACTGTTTCAGTGAGTTACTTATAAATTGCGTTGTTAGTTTCCATTTCCTTATTTATCTTTCCCCGTACATTTCCACTCAGTTCACCGCTTTAGCACCTCATAATTATATGTATTTCTTTTTAACGAAATAACGTGAAAACTATTTCTAGCACGGGATTTAAATTAATAAAAACATGCCAAGCTTCTGCCAAAAAATAAACACTTTAAATAGTAAATACACGATAAGGGGACTCACAGCTAATACATATTTAAAATATGCAAGAAAAACATATCTTTCTCCGGTACAAAGGTATGTGTGGAAATTCAACGAATCGAAAGTTAGTAAACTAATAAATATGTTTCAGCTTTTAGAACTTACTGCATTAACTGATCAGGTGACCAAACTGTCATTATTCAATTGTTTTTGTCATTAAAAATTTATACAAGGAAACTTCAAAATCTAGTAATATTCAAAATTTATAATTTGTTAAAGTATTAGGTCTATAAAAAAAATCTATAAAAAGCGCAGAAAAGTTATCACAGCACCACCAAGAGAGGTTAATAGAAGATCAATTTGAACTCAAAGTCAATCTGACTCAAGAAAAATTAAAAAAAAATAAATTTTATATCCGCATTTCAGTTCATTTGTTCTGAAAATATACCTAAACAAAATATCCAGCTGTGACGGAATGTCAAAAATACTGCAATGTCAATTTACACATAACATATGGCCTTTTTCCTACTTGGCTTGTGAGTTAGTAAATAGAAAAGGTATGCGTCTGCAGATACAAACATACATATGCATATACCATGCATATTAGTACCTACAACACATAATGGATTTTGAATATATTTGACTCTAACCATTCATTATCGTATTTTGTGAGTAATTGCGTTAAAGAAGTGTGAACTAATTTTTGAATTACGTGCTATATTTGATTTTCGGTTGTTTGGTTGCGTTATGTTAGTACCCATATACCTTACTTATGCTGACAAGGTCAGACTTTTTGTATGTTTAGTTAATTTTTGACAGTCCTTTCTTTGATGAGTTTTGGTTCGTCCTCAATTTTTGCAAAGTACATACATATCTCTTTCGAGATAGGATAGTTGCTGAGAGCAGATCCGAACAATCAGTGGCGTAGCTAGGGAGGAGCGAAGGGGGCCGTCGCCCCGGGCGCAACGTCTTGGGGGCGGCAAAACGATCTTCGCTGTTTTTTAATATTCAGAAAAATACTTCAACAATTTTTTTTTACAAAATTTATTATAAAAGATAAAGAGTTGTACACTCACAATGTAATAATCTGAATAACAATGAAAAGTATTAATTTATACTCTGTCGTTGCGACGTGTCACTCTCACAGTTACCCTATGCTTTGAATGTAACAAATACTTTTATTTCTCGAAATTTTCAAAAAACCCCAATTCGGGCAAAAATTCCTGCAAATCGTGTCAAAAGTGTACAAGATATAGGGCGAAAATGGGTTTTTTCTATGGCTTTTAATAAGATATCTGTAAATTTACTATCAATTTTCTCAAAAACCGTATTGTGAGAATTTTGGAACATCAGAATTTGCGTGGTTTCTAGTTCTTAAATTTTATATACTTAATATCGAAGATATTTTGTAAAAATTTACTTTTGTTCGAACCACCTCATGAAACTTGTATGTAGGTAGATAAAGGGGGCGGCAGAACATCCTTGGCCCCGGGCGGCCGAAGTTGTAGCTACGCCACTGCGAACAATGCATTTGGTGGATGCCAAAGCTATTAAAAAACAAGTAAGGAAGGGCTAAGTTCGGGTGTCACCGAACATTTTATACTCTCGCATGATAAAGTGATAATCGAGATTTCATTATCCGTCATTTACATATTTTTTTTATTTTGGTTCCTAATGTATATATTGTATTATACAGAGAAGGCATCAGATGGAATTAAAATAGCGTTATATTGGAAGAAGGCGTGGTTGTGAACCGATTTCATCCATATTTCGTACATGTCATCAGGGTGCTAAGAAAATATTATATACCGAATTTCATTGAAATCGGTCGAGTAGTTCCTGAGATATGGTTTTTGGTCCATAAGTGGGCGACGCCACGCCCATTTTCAATTTTTATTAAAAGCCTGGGTGCAGCTTCCCTCTGCCATTTCTTCCGTAAAATTTAGTGTTTCTGACGTTTTCTGTTAGTCGGTTAACGCACTTTTAGTGATTTTTAACATAACCTTTGTATGGGAGGTGGGCGTGGTTATTATCCGATTTCTTCAATTTTTGAACTGTATGTGGAAATGTCTGAAGGAAACGACTCTATAGAGTTTGGTTGACATAGCTATAGTAGTGTCCGAGATATGTACAAAAAACTTAGCAGGGGGCGGGGCCACGCCCACTTTTCCAAAAAAATTTCGTCCAAATATGCCCCTCCCTAATGCGATCCATTGTGCCAAATTTCACTTTAATATCTTTATTTGTGGCTTAGTTATGACACTTTATAGGTTTTCGGTTTTCGCCATTTTGTGGGCGTGGCAGTGGGCCGATTTTTCCCATCTTCGAACTTAATCTTCTTACGGAGCCAAGAAATACGTGTACCAAGTTTCATCATGATATCTCAATTTTTACTCAAGTTACAGCTTGCACGGACAGACGGACGGACGGACGGACGGACGGACGGACGGACAGACAGACATCCGGATTTCAAATCTACTCGTCACCCTGATCACTTTGGTATACATAACCCTATATCTGACTCTTTTAGTTTTAGGACTTACAAACAACCGTTATGTGAACAAAACTATAATACTCTCTTTAGCAACTTTGTTGCGAGAGTATAACTAGTCTCGAATATATCGTCACCTTATGCAAATTAACGTAACAACATTTCAGAATTTACAGTTATGCTGAAAAGGATCAGACATAGTGTATGTTTAGTTAATTTTTGACAGTTTCTTTGATGAGTTCTGGTTCGTCCACAAATTTTGCAAAGTACATACATATCTCTTTCGAGATAGGAAGTTGCTGAAGCAGATCAATACGAACAATGTATTTTTTGATGATACGTTATTTTGCAAACTAGTGACGATATGTATGTATGTAATTTTGACAGTTGTGACATGGTGCACTGTCTCGAAAGAAAATAAAATTTACTTTTTTAAATGGGTCCGTTTTTTCCGCGATGAGCAGACTTCTTTAGTTTTTCACCATTACTGATTGTGTCGTCTATCGGATGACCGTTTATTATACTCAGGAGTAAAATATTAAGCTCACTTCGCACATATCTTTTGCATATCCAATAAAATAGTCATTAATGACGTCATATATACATATGTATGTCAAACAAGTTAATTGTTATGTTTTGAATATTAGGTGTCTCTATCAACACCATTTTACGATTAATGTTAGAGGTCTAAAGGTTGCAGTAAGTGCTGGTTGCTGATAACGACCTGTATTGATCTTCACTTAGGTTTGTTCCATTTCCACTTTATTATTCGCACGTTGAAGTTAAATTTTCTTCTCATCACAAACCGAAGCGCGACCACGTTAAATCACTTTTTTTGAAGGTTGCCATTGAAGGAGAAGCTTAATTACATGTAGCATTCTAGCGCTCTTTGATTTCACTAAGCGATTTCTGTCTTAAAATTAAGATTCCTATCACCAATCAACAATAAAATAACAACTTTCAGTCAGGTTTGGTAGTAAACTGAAATTAAGACTGTATCCGTTAGGGAGCACGTACCAAAATTGCTTTGGCGATAGTTTCTAAGCACTTTTCGAGCTTTCCTCGCCTTCTACATAATTATTAATTCTATTTGAGTATGTTAATATTGATCGAACTTATTTGTAGATATGCATTTGATATGCATTTTTATCACCTCCATATAATTTTAAGTCGACTGTTATTAAAATATTTTAGATGACATATCGAATCGTCAACAACAGATTTATTGTAGGCTCTAAACAACTCGTCATGAGATTCTCTTGATTTAGCATTCAAATTTTCAAGTTTCATGACCCCAAAACCTACCCGTACCAAATCTAAAGAATACTTATTTATTTACATAAGTGAAAGCTTGATATCAAACAATTTGAACAGATTGGAAAATAGTTTGCTAAAGCGCCACTACAAAAAGGAAATGCTAAAGCTCTTAATAGTACCGATAATATGAAATTCCCATAGAACTTCCGCAATATGCTATTAATTGGTAATTGAAGTATTTTCACTGGCACGACTTGCTTGCTTCACAAAAAGTGAATGAACGAAGCCAAGCGGCTTAGAAGTTCAAGCAACAAATGGATAATTTAAAGATGCACGGTTTGGCGGTGAAATCCCTCAACAATTTTTTTAATAAGTAATAAAGTTTGTTTGAAGTGACCGCACAGGGAAATGAACTCAACATTAAATCTTTGATCTATAGTGCAACAGGTTTATTTCAACAAAACATGTTAATAAACAATGAGAGAATTACAACAACAATTTGTAAACAAGTGGTAAGCAAAACTATAGTAGTGATAGCTAGTATCCGCTCACTACTCACATTTATTTAAAAACCACGAGATGTTGTACATATGGATATATAATACATACTCGTATGTACATACTTATATGTATTTATTATATTTTGATTTACAAATCCCTCATGACTGTCATATTAGACTTATGTATTTGTAGGATTAGCACTTAATGAGGTATCAATTTGTTATTAATGAGAGGAGGCATTCTGTAGATCACGGGTAGATCAACAGGGTGATATATACGATATCTTGCCAAGATTTAGTCTTCGAAAGAGAAAATCGGCATAGCAATCCGAAACTATCAAAGTTGTGCCCTTCTTAATGTTTCCTTCAAGAAATATCTTATAGACAATATATTGTTACAACCGGGCAGAGAAAGAAATTATCTAATACTGACAGCTGATGAACTCGGTATTTAAAATATTATGAGTGACCTTCTATCGCACACATATGTACATATGTATATTGTGACAAAAATCCCGGAAATTGTTAATAAAACGCGAAATATTTAACTTTTCATCGATATTTATTATATCGCCTTCAAAGAAATCCCCAGCATATGTATGCCAACGATTTTTCCAGTCCTTGTCATAAGCACCCTTTGGGGTGGCCTTCAGCTCCTTCAGGGAATTTTGTTTTATATCTTCAATCGACTGAAAACAAGTTCCACACATCTGCCATCTCTCTAACACTTGACTGACGATTTTTAAGCACCATATTCTTCACTTTTTTAATGTTTTCATCCGTTGAAGAGGTCGAAGTCGTCTAGAAAGAGGCATGTCTTCAACGATCACTCGACCGTTTTCGAAGATTTTGTACCACTCGTAGGCTTGATGTCTTCAACGATCACTCGACCGTTTTTGAAGGCTCTGTACCACTCGTAGGCTTGTGTTTTTGATAAAACTGAATCACCGTAAGCCTTTTCCAATATTCACAACGATTCCACACAACGCACTACTGAGGTGTACTGACTTAAGCAACTGACTTAAGCTTAAAGAACCAGGTTGACAGATCGCGCTCGTTTGGACAATCCTATCAACTTAGCAAAATAGGCCCCAATGTATCATAGCCTACATTAACCTAATGTCGTCTCAACAGATGAAGGCACTAGGGGAAAGCACACCACTGTCCCTTCTCCCAAGGTATGGCGTTACGAAGAGGATTAATTTCATAAAGAACTTTAGAATTACTCTTGGCAACAAGACAGAGTGGAATGACGCTTAACATACTGCTGAGAGACAGTACTATCTAGTGGTACACTGACGGCTCGAAAACACCGGAAGGCATTGGAGCAGGCATTGCAGGACCGCATACCAAGCTATCCATATCAATGGGACGTTTTTCAAGCATTTTTCAAGCAGAAGTTTTTGCATAAGTCAGTGCGTAGAAATCAATCTCCATCGTAACTATCGCTACCAATGTATCGCCATTCTTAGCCACAGTGAAGACAGACACATAATCTGAATGCCGGGGCATAAAGGGGTAGCCGGTAATGAGCTAGCCCGCTCTGTGGCAGCGTCCAAGATGTTGGGACCAGAACCATGCATCGCGGTGGGGCCCCATACTCTTAACTAGCTGGCCCGCACAAAGGTGAGAGTGGAGAGAAAACAGCACTGACAGCAGGCAGCAGGAATGCGTCATGTCAAGCTGCTTCTGGGACAACCTCTCTAGGTTTAAGGAACTATTTAACCACCCCCGTGACAAATTCCGCCTCCTCGTCGCGCTCTACACAATTAAAAATTGTTTAAATGTAAACATACAATAATATTATAATTTCCCTACTGGGATTTTTCTACACAAATTATTATTCAATAATCATTGTTATGTTTGCTTGAATTTTTCATTTTGCAATACACAAGTGACGTGTTGACTAAAATTGTAAACAAATAAGAAGAGTAAACAGATTCTTTCGTACGGAAAAGTGTAAAACGTAATCTTAATACAACCTGTAGTGTGCACTTATTTACATACTATATGTATTTATGTATATGCATTTGTATGTTTGACACATTGAATGAGAGATAAGCCCAAGTCAGAGAATTGCGAGTTGCAGAATATTCATTCAGATTTTAATTACAAAAAGCACAACTTATATGTACGTCGACCACATTGTTCATTGCATGTGTGCATGTGTATATGTTTCCACATAAATACACACATACATATGTCTGTATACAATTGGAAATCAAGTTGAATGGAAGTAATCAACTCGTAATAATAAAGGAAAATCTATTTCGATTCGCCACTTTTCTCTCGTTACTTGAGCTATGCTCTTTTGTTCAAAAAGTGCATTTGAAATTCGCAACAGAGAATATTTGAATGTCTTACATATTACAGACGCATAACCCTCTTCTACTCTATTTCTATTTCAGCAGTCAATTGTAATTGTATTAGTTTTTTGTTCGATTCACTGGCGAAATGAAGGTTGCGGAACTCTGGATGTTTTAGCATTTTTTTGTACATGTTATGTCAACTCACAGTAAGAACAATTAAGAGAAAATAGTTTATTGAGCCCTCATTGTAGTGGGCCTATTTAATCTATGGCGTTATTTAAATAAGAAATGCTTCAAAATATGGAATATGGAATTATTGGCGAAGCATAATACCCCTAACAAAAACAAAACAGAACTTAATTTTGAACAATTAATTTGTACGGCAGCTATATGCTATAATTGTCTTATCTGGTCACTTTCTTCGAAGCCTTGGACAATAATCCATGCAGAATTTAGTGAAGATATTTCATCAAATATAAAAGTTTTCCCTACAAAAAGCTAAATGCTATTAGTGGTCCGATATCGAGCAGCTTCTTGAAGTGGAAGGAACATGTGCAAAGCTTTAGAGCGATATCTCAGAACTCAGCTCATAATTTCGAACTATTATGTATGTATATATAGTATATTAAAAATTATAAAAATTAAAACATAATAGTATAACGGAGTATACATTTTATGATACGCATAATATATTTTATGATAATCAGGATGTAATGGGGTATAGTTATGCTTCTAGGTAAGCAATTACAATTGTAAGACCCCAATTCATACTTTTGTGTCCTCGCTGCACACCCTTGAAACGTGAGTAACCCTTGTGTAAGATGCGTTAGTCAGCTCGAGTGGAGCGGGGGGTCATGCCTAAAAGAGAGGACTCCGACATATTCGGTTTAAGGGTTCGCTGAAGCCTAGTTGCAGCGTCTATTCCTCAAAGGGGCGGCTGCGAAAGTGCGTCGGTCTTGAAACAGGCGGCTCGTAAATGTAAATGTGTATAAAGCTGGGTGCGCTGGGTTTGGGACCCGCCATGGGGGGTTATCATATTTCGTTATTTATTTATCGAGTTTTTAGTAGTTTTTAACAGTACCGTTATATTGGGAGTGGACGGAGATATAATCCGATTTCATTCGTTTTCACTCTTTCGGTAAGATATCTTATGAGAATTGTCCTGAGTGAATTTGGCTATTTTAACTTTAGTGGTCTATAATCTATTAAAGGGCGGAACTATGCCCATTTTTCAAAACTTTGACCCCATAGGTGCCCTGTACCAAATTACAGTTCTGTTTTTTATTTTACTTATGACACTTTATTTGTTTTAGTTTAATGTGGGCATGGCAGTGGTCCGATTACTCCCATCAACGAAACTCGAACTCGCTCCTACCTTTTGTTCAAGGAACATGTGTATCAAGATAAGTATATTGTTGTTTCTGAAGTTCCAACCTGCGCGGACAGACGAAACGACGAACGGACAGACAGTCATCCGAACTCCAACTCGTCTCGTCAACCTGACTATTAATATACCTACTTACATTTACATAACCCTACGTCTATATCAATTAGTATTAGGTGATACAAACAACCATTAGGTGAACAACCACCAATGGTCTGTAGCAACATTGTCGCAAGAGTATAAAAATACCAGAATTTGCTTTTAGAAATAATTCATACGAGCGCATCTTTGCGCACCGTTCTAAAATCAGTAACTTTTGAATATTATTTGACCGAAAACCACTTTCAATTTTTATATCGGGCTAATAACGATCTACTAATAAAGTCTACTGTCAAAATTAAACACATTTTAGTTGATAACATTTCGATATCCTTTAGCGATTTTATTACGGAATGTGTATAAATTATATTTTGTACAACAGCTTAGGTTGTTTTTAAAAAGCTCTGAGTTAAAAATAACTCATTCCTTTATCTGCCATATAAATGAAATCTTCAGAGGGGCTAATCTGAATAAAACTGTTGTTTTCATTGCTACAAATAATTATCAATTTAAATTTGAATAAATATATATGTTTGCATTTGCATTTCATTAGAGGATTTGATTTCTTTTTTAACGGGTTTCGGCCAAATGCGGATAAATCTCTCATTACGACTTACGATTGAGAAATTAAAGATACAGGCACATATACATAAATGAAAGGTAGGTACCATATGTATAATATATTATATGAAGAGGGTGAAGTACAGATAAAACTGGATTAATCAGTTCATTTCGCATTTTTGTATATTTTAATTTGACGAGATGAATCTGATTGCGATTTTGTACATTTAGGGGCATGTATAAATACGATGTATGTATGTATGTGCGTATAAGGAAACGTTTATAAAGTATATGTTAGTAGATATACCGGTATAAACGAGTATCCACTTATATATACATATGTATGTACAATAAGTATGTAAAATATATTCTACACAGCTTTAGTGCTAATTAACGTTGTATGCGCTTGTGCTTCTAATTTTGCGTTTTTCATACTCACGCAACATGTTGGTACTGATCATAATCCATGCAGTACTGGAGATGGCGATTGGCCATGTGGTAAGTGCTTAACCCCGTTGCTTCCTACATGGGTATTTATGTACTTGAGTGATCCTTTAATAAGCGAACGCCGAGCCACCTACATATTTAGTCAAAAAATATACATATGCGCATGAAATTGTAAGCGAAGGAAAAGGCATAGGCGATTGGAAACTTCGATTGCCGTTCGTTAACTCGTCTTCGTAGCTGTGTTTGCCGGTTGACGAAATTTTTGGCAGCATTACAGTTGATACGAGAGAAGCGGTGCAAGTACTATTTTATGAAGTGAGTGAAATTAAATAAGTTAAGAATAAAAATATATACATAGTGAAATAAAATTTTAGTTTTGGTTATAAATTATCTGATACCGATTTTCGATTTTTTTTATGATACGATGTATGATATACATCTATGCCCTGGATGACGAGACGAGATTATATATGTATGTATATAAGTTAACAAGATGCCATATTTAATCATAATCAATTCACGATTTCGTTGAATAATGAATATTGAATTCTTACGTAAAACCTTTTAAAATGCAGCTTTGCAACATCTGAAAAAAAGTCTCCGACTTTAATGCTTGATAATTGCTGGAGTATAAAATGTTCGGTTACACCCGAACTTAGTCCTTCCTTTTTTGTTTTTTATTAAGTTAGGGAGTTGCTATTATTTTTAAGTAAGAGCATTTTTTTAAGCATAGATACAAATATTCTTTGGCACCCAAGAGAGGTCAAATGGGCGTAATCGGATCACTACCACTCACAAAAACGCCATTAAAGGAAAACCTATGTCATAACCAAGCACTAAATTAAGTTAGCGAAGTGTAATTTTGTACAGGGGATAGTGGTAATAAGGGACATTTGTCGGCTGATTTTTTTTTAAAGTGAGCCTAGCTCCGCCTTCAAAATGGTTTAATGTACATATTTTCTAAATCGCTAAAGCTAACTCAACCATAATTGCTCGGAAGAAGTCCTTTTAGCATTTCTTCATATTATAGTCTTAGTCTTCTTAGTGCCATACATATTATTCGCATATCGAACAAACCACGCTTTTTTCAGCGCAATAAGAGTGCCTTTCGTTTATTATTGTTGTAGTTTGAAGTGCTTTAAAAGCGAGTTTTTTTAATTTTTTCTACTAAATTTATTATAATACAACTGGTTCGCTGAGAGCTTGCGAGATATTGTCTAGTAGAGATTAATTAAATTATTTCAGACAGTTGAATGCCAAAATGTTCTTTGTTTTATATTTCAAGGCAGTTCACATGGCTTTAAAACAAATAAACAACAAATATTTATTTTTAATGATGATTACCATAAGAAATTTGTAAATAATCCTGGCTTATCAGAGCCCTCAATCTGTTGGTAATGAGATATTTGAAATTTTTTTCGGATAGGAAACGAACTTCCTTTCTTATTACGAGAGTTAAAGGTGATGTCATTTTAGATTTATAGAAGTTTTGTTTCAAAATAAAGAAGTGGGATTTATTAATTCGAAAATAACATAGTATAATGATTAGTACTTAAATGGAGTTTCGGACCCAAGACCAATTCAAAATGTTATAAGAAACGATTGAGTAGGAACACATTTAAGTTTCAACACATTTATATATCGAGCCGCTTGTTTCAAGACAGACGCCCGCTTGCAGTCGCACCTCTGATAAATAGACGCTGCAACTTCAAACCGATTATCTCGGATTGACTCTGCTGAAGCTTCTTCTCTTTTATCTAAGACCCCAGGATCCACATGGGATGGCTACCGCAATTCACACAAGGGTTACTCAAGTTTCCCGGGTGCACGGCAAGGGCGCAAGAGTAGGACTACTACCGTAACTGCTTACCCAGAAGCATGATTATACCCCATTACACTCCTCTATCAATGATCTATATTATAATTAACTCATGTCTGTATGTTGTAGATCCCCAATTTAAAACCGAGCACCAGTCGTGTGTATTGCATTATAATAACTGAATAACTAACTAATATAATACATTCTGTATAACTGTATGACAAATATTTTATTAATTGATTAGGCAATCATTGAGGGAGGTTTTACAACTATAGATACTGTTTTTTTAGTTACTTAATAATAACACAAATGCCATGTTATAGTACTTCATTATAATAACATGATGTCATTTAAAACACGCTTTATAATTTTATAGAAGTATGGTGTTTGAACAAATGTGGGTAACATGACATTTTTATTTTAATTATAAGTCATATTCATTTGGAATTGGGGCATCATAATAACTATATTTGAAAAGACATACTCGTGTTTAAATATTTAAAAAAACATATGTAGTATGTACATACTTTTCACACATTACCTCTTATGACGGGGAACTCCTTCCTTTAGCCTCTACTTAAGCTAACACTGCTGCACATTTTTTCGCAAACAAATAATATTTTAGTGATAATTAAATGTGTACACTTCTGAAGTTAAGACTCTATCCAAATATTTACTTTAGGGCGAGACTAGATGACACAAGTAAGGCTTCTGTGTGGTTTTTTTTTTTTTCATTTTTTTTCTGAGCAAATTTTCAATAGTAATGTATATGTTAACATGGCATATGTTAACATTGCCGAAATAATAAACTAATTCGTCAGCAATACTTACTAATGCAGGTAGAGCGGATATGGAACTCAAGTTACACAATGTTTCCCACAGCACAGCCCAGACGCACTGTCAGCACACGCGCCACCTAAATTAGCGAATTCGTGGAATTTAATTATGTTTTGCCCGCTGCATTTAGTTAAGCTTTTAGATTAAGAACACTGTAAAAATCAGTTTTAAAAATAAAGTTATAACGAGAAGGTCGTGCTGACCAAACTCGATTTTTTTTCCTTCCAATAGTAGGAAAATCGTTAAGTTATACATTTTTTATACCACCAAAAATAGATTTCAGTAATTATAAGGTCTACTCACTTTTAATAAAATCTGAAAATTTCACTTGAGATTTTTGATTAAAAATTAAGCTTTTTCCGATATAAATAGAAAAAATAAATATTTTAAATAAAAAATGAAGAGTTTAGGACATGAGAAAGTAATTACAACAAATTTCGTGAAAAAAAATTTATTCTCTCAACAAAAGAATAAAAATCCCAAAAATTGGGGTATGTGAATTTTTTATATAAATTTTGAGGTTATGCGAAAAAAGTCTGTTCATAAAAGTTATAGATCTTTTTTCTATAGGCCTCATAGTTCTGCCGAAAATCGAGTTACATATATTATGACAAAAAGTCACCTGGATATTGTAATTAAATTTCTCGGGTAAATGATTTTTCAAAAAATGTATTTTGCTAAGTTGGTAGGATTGTCCTTAACTATTATGCTAAATATGGGCGCGATCTGTCAATCAGTTTGTTTACAGCAGCTGCTTAAGTTGGCGCAACTCAGTAGTGCGTTGCGATTTTTACAATGGATAAAAATATTGAACAGTGAATTTGTCTCAAATTTTGTATACGAGTATCTAACCAAATTTTGAGTGCGGAATCATTGCAGTTGTTGGAAAAGGCTTACGGTGATTCAGTTTTATCAAAAACACAAGGAAGGTCGAGAGATCGTTGAAGACATTCCTAGTTTTGGACGACCTTGGAACCCTTCAACAGATGAAAATATTAAAAAAGTGAAGAATATGGTGCTTAAAAATCGTCAGTCAAGTGTTAAAAAGATGGCAACAGAGCTCGACATACCTCGCGAGTCCGTTCGAATGATTTTGGTGGACTTTTTCTTGTCCCACAAACTGAGACTGGCGCCCCGTGTAACCCGTTTTCAGTCGATCGAAGTGATAAATTTAAATTCGCTGAAGGAGCTGAAGGCCATCCCAAAAGTGCTTATGTTTCCAGGACTAAAAAAATCGTTGGCAAAAGGGTATAATAACTGGCGAGGATTACTTTGAAGTCTATAAAATAAATTTTGATGAATGATAAAATATTTTGCATTTTATTTAAAAATTCTCCCTAATGTTTATTATTTTATCATTCGTTTTCGATGGGTTTCATCGCATTATGGATTTCTTTTTTTATCATTTTCAAAGGTTTTTGCACTAGTTTATAATACTTATGTTAAAAAATAATAAAGCACATAACTACAATTTTAATACATATGTATATGTATGTATTTGTCTCAACACTTAAGTAACCACCCTCGTATAAATTTTCCGTGCTAATCGTTCGCGATAATCGGTTGCCTGTGTTTTTGTTGAAAGTGCTTGTTATAGGAAAGAAATATGAATTCAATTTCCGTTCAAAAAAACATTTTTAGCGAACCGGCATATTTTTTGATAATTGATTTTATTTTACTATTAGTTAAGCGAATATCTGTTAATTACATCTACCGCTACTTAAATTTGAACAGCATCTAAAGGTCGCTCAAAGGGGAATTACTATATTTAAGTTCAAACAGTTATACACGCCCTCTGGCTTTTATTTTCTGTTATGTACCATAGCTTTGGTACATATCCACATACATATTATCGCTTAAAATGCAAAATAACGTAACATCACTTTTTAAAATTTACAGGCCAAGGATATAGAAGCCACTCATATTGGAACTAAGTTTGGTTTTTGATTATATATTGGTTATATATCAGAGCGGAAGCTTGAAATTTTACGATTTTGCATACATATGTATGTATGTATATAATATGATGTGAATCACAAGCAATAAAAAACTGAATTTCGATTTTTTGATGATACGTTGTTTTACATTTCAGTTAACGATATAGTATTTGGAATTGAACCGCCCAGCAACAAATACTAACATCTTGCACGTAAATATTTCTTTCTTCTTCTTCTTTACTGGCGTAGACACCGCTTACGCGATGATAGCCGAGCCAACAATAGCGCGCCAGTCGTTTCTTCTCTTCGCTACGTGGCGCCAATTGGATATTCCAAGCGAAGCCAGGTCCTTCTCCACTTGGTCCTTCCAACGGAGTGGAGGTCTTCCTCTTCCTCTGCTTCCCGCGGCGGGTACTGCGTCGAATACTTTCAGAGCCGGAGTGTTTTCATCCATCCGGACAACATGACCTAGCCAGCGTAGCCGCTGTCTTTTAATTCGCTGAACTATGTCAATGTCGTCGTATATCTCGTACAGCTCATCGTTCCATCGAATGCGATATTCGCCGTGGCCAACGCGCAAAGGACCATAAATCTTTCGCAGAACTTTTCTCTCGAAAACTCGCAACGTCGACTCATCGGTTGTTGTCATCGTCCAAGCCTCTGCACCATATAGCAGGACGGGAATTATGAGCGACTTATAGAGTTTGGCTTTTGTTCGTCGAGAGAGGACTTTACTTTTCAATTGCCTACTCAGTCCGAAGTAGCACCTGTTGGCAAGAGTAATCCTGCGTTGGATTTCCAGGCTGACACTGTTGGTGGTGTTAATACTGGTTCCTAAATAGACGAAATTATCTACAACTTCAAAGTTATGACTGTCAACAGTGACGTGGGAGCCAAGTCGCGAGTGCGACGACTGTTTGTTTGATGACAGGAGATATATTTACGTTTTCCAAACATTTTCCAAACGAAATATTATAATAATGATAATTAAATTCTATGCGCTTGCAAAAATCTTCACATCTCTGTTACTAATGACAGTCGATTATCTTATTCGTGTTGGTATTTTACCGGAGTTAAACAAGTGTTTCTTTGTGTAGACCAAATTATTTGAGTTTGCTGCTTTTCATGTTCATTAGCAATTATATTTTTTATAAATAATAAATTAAAATTAAGTATCAATAAATTATTTTGTTTTAATGTGTAATTAATATAAATTGCAGATAAAATTTTTTCTAATATGAATAAATGTGTAAAATTTAGGGACCAGTGATATATTTTTTGTGATATTATATTAGCAGGTTCATGCACCTGAGCGAACGAGTTCGGGTGGTTTACATTTATTTATTTATTTTTTTGCTGATAATCGTATTTTTTATCGATACAGAAAGTTAACAACTATTATTAAATGTAATTATTAAAAAGTGGGAAGAAATCGCAGGTGTTGACAGTAGAAACCTTGAGAAATTGTTAATTGCAAATAATAACTGTTATATGAATATGTATATGAGTGGTCGTACAATTACATACTATATGTTTTTAAGAAGAAGCAATTTCGTTTTGCGACTAGGGGCGTACGTAAAGGGAGGTTCTGGGCGTTCCGTGGTTGTTGCTAAGGGGAATCGAAACAAGCTCTATACAAAAGTGTGTTTCGAATTGCCTTTCTGCCTCGTGTGGAACGAATTAGCTGAAGTGCTACGCTACTTAAATTCTTAATATTTGTAACAAAAACTGCTAATTAACTGTGATATCTGCAAATCGCTGCAACTCTATCGGTATCAACTGCTCCCAGTGAAAGATCATTTTCGACTTTTCGCAGGATGAAAACCTACTTGTGGAATGCGACTATCGAAGATTGAGCGGCCTTGCTCTTCTCAATTTTCATAGACATATTGGAGTTTCGATACATCCAAAAAATGGTGTTCTCTCACTTGCATTAAAGTACCTCACAGAATAACCAATGTTTTGATAAATTGATTAGCCATAGGCCTGTGACCTCAGACATATTTGATATAAAGAATTTTTGACTTTTTTATAAGTGAGATTGCGTACATTAAATACATTTTTATGTTAATTTTTATTTGAATAACGTCTTTGACTCTGACTTTGATTTATATTCTGTGAAGTGAAAGAATATTCTTCCTTTTTACTGGCGTAGACAACGCTTACGGGGTTATAGTCGAGTTAACAACAGCGCTCCAGTCCAGGTCCTTCTCCACCTAATCCCTCCCAAATAGTGGAGGACTTCCTCTTCCTCTACTTCACACGGCGGGTACTGGGTCTAATACTTTCAGAGCTGGAATGTTTTCATCCATACAGACGGCATGACCTAGCAAGCGTAGGCCCTGTCTGCACCACATAGAGTTTGGTTTTTGTTCGTCGAGAGAGAACTTTAACTCTCAATTACCACCTCAGCCCGAAGAGTTATTCTGCGTTGAATTTCGAAGCTGACATTGTTGTTGGTGTTAATACTGGTTCTAAAATAGACGAAATTATGTACGACTTCGAAGTTATGACTTTAACAAAAACATGCGAGCTAAGTCGCGAATGCGACGACTGTTTGTTTGATGACAAGAGATATTTCGCCTTGCCTTCGTTCACTACCGGACCCATTTGCTTTGTTTTCTTATCTAGTCTGAGGCCAATAATATCAATATCATCGGTGTACGGCGTTAGCTGTTCACTCTTATAAAAGATTCTGACTTCTCGATTCAGATCTGCAGCTCGAATTATTTTCTCCAGCAGTACATTTAAGAAGTTGCACGATAGGGAGTCACCTTGTTTGAAACCTCGTTTGTTATCAAACGGCTTGGAGAGGTCCTTCCCGATCCGGACAAAGCCTTTGGTATTGTTCGCCAGTTTAACCGTCCGTATTAGTTTTGTGGGGATACCAAATTCAGACATAGCGGCAAAAAATGCAGCTCCTTTTCATGCTGCCAAAAGCAGCTTTGAAATCGACGAACAGATCGTGTGTGGCCTCTTTTTTCGGCCTTTTCCAAGCATTTATTGTCGCTAAGGAATTTACTTATTGAGATGTGGCAATAATCCCAAAACGCTCGTACATACAATATCAACCTCTCTTCCTGTAACATATGTACATACGTACCAAGTTTAATGATGATAGTTTCAGGTATCTGTAGTTGGCAGGTCACAGGCATCCTATTTTATTACACTTTCTTATGTTAATTTTAACTAGATATGCTTTTACATATTAATTATATGGAAAACACAGAAAGGTCAAACACAGCGAGCAAAGAAGTGATAATTCCCCGAGTAAAATACAATCTCCTACAAGTATTTTCGCAGCAAACTTTATATTGCTTTTTATGCAGATAAGGTCAATCAGCGATAGCGTGGGAATTCCATATTTTTGGAATAAACTACACCAATAAAACAAACTTACCAAACGAATGATAAAAAGTGAGTAATAGCCACTAAATGTAGTGCATGAGTATATGAGTAGTATTTTTCCTGAGAAAGGATGTTTGAATAACAACACTTCCAAAAACCTTTATTTTTGCACCAGTTTATCATACAACTCAATTCTGTCAAGGTTGGTTTCTCCAATAAATTTCACACATAATAACGCAAAATGACAATAATAAATTACTTACTTCATTTGTTTTACGATTTGAATTTGAGTACCTGGGCACAAGTACCAAAAATAAATGGGGTTAGACTAAAATATAAAAAACCTTCAACCACTTTAACGTACTTTAATGAACTACTTTTGCTTGCACATGTCTGTATTATGGTATTTCATTAATTTTTTTTTTTCGCGGACACATAAAAAATATTTTTGTAGGCTGAAAAACATTTCTGAAATCTTAAGCCCTTAATTTTGACTTTCCTACAATTTTTTTCTTTTATACTTTGACTATAAAACCAATAAAAAAATTTTAAATAAAACACCCTAGTCTGTAAATGTATTTATCTATGTATTTTGATAAAAAAAAACATCAAAAGAGATTAGAATTATGAATGATGTCACAATTTCTAAACATTTGAAATAATCTAGAACTCACAATAGGAGTTGTATAAAAATACCCATTACCTGTCAAATTTGAAGATATAGCAAATTTACAGTAAACCAAATGAGTCACATATACATATTTATATACAAAGAGCAATGAAAATTGCCAATATCGCGTATATGATTACTTTTAATAGTTAGTAAATATAATTACATTAAATATGACACTTTTATTTTAATGCCTACCAAAGATTTTTCACCGCAACTTAAGCTCAAATGCTGCTGTCAACTCGTAAATCACAAGATTTACCTAGCGAAACTCAGTTGATTGGACGAGCTTTTTCACTGTTTTGCGCTATGCCTTTTGAGGTTATCAAACAATTTGAGTATCTAATGAGTTGCTATGTTAGTCTATGTTTACCGCTTTTTTGATATTATTTGTCAAAGAGGGCTCGTTGTTGACAAAACTAGTTGTTATTATTTTCCTAACGTCCCGGCTATAAAAATATTTATTTAGCTATATATTTCTCTAGTTATGGCGATTACTTACTTGTTTTCAAAAATTTCCTTATTTACATATGTATGTATGTATGTACATCCATATATACTTATCTACATACATATGTTTGCATATATGTACATATATGTATTTCTGTCTCCATAACGTATTATTAGTTTTTTCGTTTTATCATCACCTGTTATCGAATTGCTAGCACTGATAACGCACCTTACAAAAATTCGTTCAATCAAAGAGAGATTAAATTCGCACGCCTGCAAGTAATGCAACAACTGATTGCACGCTATAAACGTAGTATGTGAGAGTGTGCATGTACATCGAACTAGTGCTAAACAGCTGTAATGCTTTTAAATTGTAAAAAACTCCCCTCTATCAAAAGCTGCTCAACGCTCTGCAAAACAATACAATAAATGCTGATATGCGCGCCCCATATAAAAGCGTTGGCCAACGATGAGCGCCATTCATTGCTAAATGAGCGTTCGGCGTTCAAGTTACGGCGGCGACGCGTGAACTATACACATACATACATATAAATGATTAATTCGGCTACGAAAGCAATAATAGAATATAATTTAGCAACGAATTTTGTCTACTCGGAAGTATTCGGTTGAACCAAGTCTGATTAAAATACGCTACGTTTGTGTTGGTGCAGAGGTGATTCCCCAAGTGACGACAAAAGCATAAAGAATTTGCTAAATACATATGTATACGCACATAAATGAGTACATATCAATAAAAGCTATGAGATAATAATGAAACATTAAAAGAAGAGACAAATTTATATTTTTGTGAGACGTATACACAAACATATAAATATTTGTAGCAAGTGACTGACACGCCATATACTAGTGTGTGAAAAGTAAATGGAATAAAAAATCACCTGTTAATAGGTATTAAAACACGAGTAATAATCGAAGCAGTTTGTGCTGAATAATTGCAAGTGACATTAGCAAAGTGTTGATTGATTGTCAATACAGCAAAGAGAGACAATAGACAACAACAAAGTTCAGCAGTGAAATTGATTGCACACAAAGAGTTAATGAGTGCGAGCGGTGATTTTTTGGCATGCAATGACAGTTACAGATTTAAAATATAAAGTCGGCATATTAGAAAGTTAAAGTGTGAACTGAAGACACATGTTGACAGAACTGTGAAGTGCGAGACATTAAAGAAACGAAATAAATTCCTTACAATAATATAAAACATTGTTTAAAATAAAAACTGAACAAAATGGGTATACCAATAAACGATCCAGAGGATCCCGCAGGTTATGAATGTAACCACGCAATCAGTAAAAATTCCAGTGCATGCAAATGCAGCTGCAGTTGTAGTAACAGGCAGAGCGCTAGTAACAGCAACAGTAACAGTAGCAGTAACGATAACAGTAGCAGTAATGGTGAATGCAATAGCAGCAATTCCAGCAGTTGCAAACATACTGGCCGCACAAATAAAGCAGGCGCCACTACACTCACACTCACATTTGCCAACAACAGCAGTTGCGGTGCAGCGAACAATTATCAGTACTGTAAGACGGAAACATTGGACGCACCCCTAAAAGCGACGTCGATCACACGTCATACTAGAGACTTGGTTGGCAACTCAAAGGAATATCGTATAGAGAGTAATAAAAGTGATTTGCGCATCATTGGCAATGGCAATCGGATACGTATCGGTTGCAATCAGGGTAATTTACAAATTATTGGCAATAATACAAGACTGAAAATCACAAAAAACACCGGTTGCATACGTTATACGGGGAATGAGGGACGCATTTGCTTGGGTAGCGATTCGACACAACAAATAGTCGATTACATAGGCAACAATGGCAAATTGAAGGTCGTCAAAACAGCGGAATTATTAAGTGAGAAAATCAAAGCTCACAAGGAAAAAAACCCCAAAAATGTAGAAGCTTCGGCAACTGTGAATACTACGTCGAGTGCGGAGAAGTGTGCGACGTCAGCAAAGGTCAACGTTGACGATGCAACTGGATCGGGATCGGCTGCGTCTCCGTCACACTCTACACCCAAGAAGGTGAAGGTGAAATCCGCCTCATTTGGCGGCGATTATAGCACGCAATGGCGGCAGTTCAATGAGTTGTTCGAGCAGCATGGTTGGCGTAATTTCGATTACGCATCAATGCCGAATTTGAAGTGCGAACACCCTGTTGGTAAAGAGGCTGAACAAAGTAATAGTAATAGTAGAAGTAGTAAAGTTAATACTAAAAGCTGTAAAATTGATAGTAATATTAATATAGTAAGTACTTATGGTAATATCTGCATAAAGAATGCGGTCAATGTTAGTATGTGAGTGAAGGTAGAATGATTAATAGCAGAGTAGCTAATTCATAAATTGCTAAATTTGCTAAAAACCAAATATGACAGTATGAAAAAATATAACAAGTAAAGCAGTCATTTTTCTAAGGAATTATTGAATTCATATCATAAACAGATAATATTAATTGTTTGAAAATAGAAAAATTAAACTCATTTATCAAAACATATGTACATATATTTAAGTAGTAACAAAGCTCTCTATGATAAATATTATCGATGACAAAAGTAAATTTAAGTTAAAAAACAGGAATTGAGTCATAAATGAAAGTGTGTAGTATAAAAAACTTTTGACTGTATTTATGCCAGCAATACCTCTTGCCTGTATTTGTAATTTTAGTGCAGAAATAACCTTATAAATTAAACAATAAGAAAGCAATGGATATTTTGGTTATTTATTCAGTTAATTTTTCAATTAATAATGAAAATGCTTTAATTCATTTTGAAACCATCCTGACTAATTAAGTTAAAGTTTAATACTGAATAACCTAACTGTGAACTCTTTTTAACTGTCTTTTATGTTATAGGCTTTATAGCACGTAAAAAAACTAAAAAAAAGTATCCATGACAAATATTGTATTTATTTATATATTTAGTAAAGGTTTTAATTATTTTAACAAGTGCACTGAAGACCTATAAACCTTAAGTCAGCGAATTGTTCCTAAAAATCATAGTCAACATGCAGAAAGAACAACAACAAAATAAGCACAATTAATTATACCAAAATACGCTTAAACGTAAAGTATTATGACAATAGATTGATAAATGAGGAATGCACTGCGACCTTAGGTCTATTGTGCCCTTATGACAATAAGAATATTCGTAGTATTTACACTTGAAATGCATCAGACTAAAAATCTAGCGCAAGTATTTATAATCTAGTGAAAATGATGTAAGCTACATATATGTAATCAAAAATATTATGTCATTCCATGAATGATATGTAATAAAACTACATTTCAATTAAAATTTCGTGATTCATTTAATGCAAGAATACTGTGAGAGTATCTAAAGTGAAGATTGATTGCTCAGTGTTTCAGCAGCATTTGGACGAAAATTGATACGCTTCCATTAGAAATGCATTTCGCGCATTAAAAAAGGCATTGTTTCAAGTCGACTGTACCTTAAGGCTTTCCAACAAACATTCATTTGGTGGGTATTATTTTTACCGTGCTAAAACCTAAACAATTTCTTTATTTAACTAAAAGCTGTCTGGTACCAGGGCTTCTTTAAGGGGTTAGGGGTAGTTAGAATTTTCAAAAAATATTTTTTTTTGCATTTTCGTTAAGTGTAATATCTTAAAAATATTCTCTGAAAATTCCACCCAATAATTAGTTTTTGAGTTATTCGACAAATAACAAAGAGTGCTCGGGCACTTCAAAGCAAAAAGGCAAATTTTAAAAGCGTTTTTCTCAAAACTATGTTTTTTGAACTGGTGACAACTGTAACTTGAAAACTGCTTAGTAGATTTTAATCAAATTTATACAGCTTTTAGAATACATAATAAACTCGGGTCTTCGATCAGGCCCAGTATTATCTACTTATTTATAAAACTAAGTTTTTTTGCCCGATTGGTTTTGGATGACTCTCCAAGGACTTATGGTTGTCACCGCAAGTACCTTTTTTTGGAACTGGGTCAACACAAACACCTATAACTTTGAAAATTAAAATTTTTTTTTTGAAATTTTCATGACTTCAAGTCAACACATTCTATAATAATGCCATATTACTACTTTTGTAAAATAACATGATTTAATAGCAAAAAAAATACTGAAAATTTTCATTTTTTCGTGCCTCTCTCTTTGACAAGAGACCGGAGTGGAATTCTCAACTTTAATCTAAAGCATAATCATAGTGTGCGGTTCTAAAGCCCAATTTTTTCAACATGATTGTGTTGCGTAACTAAAAAAGTTTAAAATGATTTGTTCACTACTCTGTGTTTGCACTTTCCCTTTATTTGTACATATTGACGCATATACACATGTACATACAAAAGTAGCTACACAAAAAGTTGAATAAATCTGCTTTGTGGAAAAATTACGGAGTTCCTCGAAGAATACATATCAGCATAACTCAACTGAAAAACATCCCCTAATGTCGAAATTCATTTGAATAAAATATTTTACACTTGAAGTGATAAATGCGACAGAAATTTACTGTATCGCACTGTTAGAATGAAGCACGCCCCTGTGGGAGGCATAATTGGGGTTCAAAGCGCGTTATTTGTCACTTGATTTGAGGGGCTACAATTAAAATAAATTAAGCTTTTTATTCAAACATTTTATTATTTCTAAGATACATATTTTATAAAGATTTTGTGAAATTTTCATAAAAAAATATTCAATACTCGGCCATTATGACGTCATTTCCGGCAGTCTCTCTGCACTGAATGATTGTCAGAGAAATGACATGACATTGATGTACAACAGCAAACAGCATTTCCAAATGTCATTCTATCATCAACAATACAAGTGACGATTTCTTCATTGTTTTCATGCCGTGCTGGAACTAACAATATGGACGCTACAAAAGTTGACCAATAGAGACAGCAAACGACGTCATATTTTTTCCCCCTCTTTTGATATTACGCTTCAGCGAGGTATGCCATTTCATGGTTATAATCAACCTGTCAGATCAACGATTGAGCAACTAGTGAACAAATTTGAATCCGCAGGCACAGTGCAACATATTGCGGTGCCAGTAATACAAAGAAGTGCCCGTAGTCTGGAATATATTGCTGCCGCTGGTACATGAATTGGGGAAGACCCAAATCAGTCTCTCACTCGTCGTTTTCAAGCGTTTAGCTTCTCCGTGACGTCGTTGTGACGAATTTTGCGAAAAGATATTGGCCTACATCTTTACAAGATCAAATCCACCAGAAACCTCTTATGTTCGTGAATTGGGTTGAGAAACAACTTGAAAATGATCCGGATTTTCAACGAAAAATGATCTTCAGCGAAGAGGGTCATTTCTGGCTGAATGGCTACGTCAGTAAGCAAAATATGCGTTATTGGTCAGGCAGCATTCCACACGTATTCCATGCGTCACCATTGCATTTCGAAAAAATTTCGGTTTATGGGTCAGCGGTGACCAATCTATTGGTTGATATTAGATTCTAAGCTAGCATTCATGAGAGGTAAAATAATCGGTTTTGAAAATCTATTAACATTGAATATTTTTACAACATCTGATGATTTTAATAGCTGTCGTAATCTCAATTGTATTCAGACTTTTAAAAATTTTCTTAAATTCTCAAAAGCCAAAATTATCGCTTACAAGGAACTAGTATTTATGGAAATTACCTCGAAGCCTTACATTTATTTCATAGTTAAATTTTTTTGTGAAAACCGACATTATTTTGTGGTTTTATAAATTTTACTAAACACCATATGAGTCGAAAGAAATATGAATAGAAGTACCGCAATTCTTTGTTATGTGTCATGCTTGGTCTTAGCGCGTTTAGCAACAGTCAGTTAGAAACGGTGAATGAAAATCGTGTATTAATAACTGGTAAGCACCATATTTAATCATTTTTCAACAGCACAAAACAGTCGACTACGTAGGCAACGAACTAGAACTTAAATGGCTATTCATAAAACGTACATTCCTATGTTTGGTGATGATGTCATTGAGATATTCAGCGTGCAGACCTAAGCGATACTCATCATTTTCGGTTGACTTATACTACTTCAGGGCAGAAAGCTATAATCTGTTCGAAAACTAGAGTTCGCACAAATTAAGTATAATAAAACAATCTGAATGATTTATTATTGAAGCAAATATTTGTCGTTAGAGTTGGGTGTGTGACTTTTAATTGCAGATCATGGTTACTTAGAAGAAAATATTTTTATATATTTAAAAGTATTCCACACAAAAAAATGTTTTTAAAATTCGCCAGTCTTTCCAAGAAGCTTAGAAAAAATCTGAATTTGTAGTATCAGTTCATGATGAATTACTTAAGTGGCATACCGACGCAGAAAAAAATCAGTTTTTGCTATAAGGCTCTTGATTATTCGAATAATCTCAAAACAAAAATTTTGTTTCACGTTTTCAAAAAAACGAACAGTTAACCGAATAGTCGAAAATGAGCGAATATTATTATTCGAATAAAACACTATACATTTAATCCGATTCAATTAGTCGAATACCAAGAGTTCTAGTCTGTACCCATATAAATAAGGTACGAAATTTTTAAATACATAAATAATTCCAATATTTTTTGAGTTACAGCCGTTTTCGAATATGATGCAGTTGTAGCTCATAGACAAATCATCTGATGACTTCGATTTTTTCTACATAATTTTTATATTTCATATCATAGCCAGGGGAAAATTTGAGGATACTCTCTGCGATATCGTATAAAGGGGAAAAGGCCTAGCGAAGGGATGCGTAGGGGGGTTGGGCGCTGCTCTCTGTCTGGCCTCGGAAACCTAACCCTCGGGGACAGAGGGGCGGTGCACATTGGGGTAAAATGTGCCGATTTTGGAGATTAATTCAAAAATCAAAATTCAAGGTACAAGTAAATTTTTGGTATCAAACAAAAGTAGATAAAATTCTACATCACTAACTGAACAAATATTTGGCAAAAAATTTACAGTTTTCTTGTAATATTCTCTGAAAATTGCAAGTTTATTTCTTTTTGTATGCGCACAGTGATATAAGTGATTTTTTTTCATTTTTCGAAGTTTTTTATTTTCTTTAACTGGACAAATCTTGAGAAAATTGTAATGGAGCCTTCTTGTTCCGGTAATTTAGTAAATACAAAAAGATTTCATTTGTGTTTTTACGTGTCTCTAAGTATTTTATTTTTTTTGGGCGAAAGCCTTAAAATATTGGGATTTCGACCTTATATGCAGACATATAGTTGTGAGTTAAGCGGGGTAAAGCAAATCGTGTTTCATTCCTGTAATCTATGGCTGTTTTAGTTCTTGTAAAAAAAAAAGTTGCGCCAATACTGCGCACTTTCTCAGTATATGCATTTCTTTATACGAACTGCCTGGTCAAATATACACGAATTTCTCAAGGCAGAAGAAGAACAAATACAGCAATTGCAAAAAAAAGGTTTGTTATTGTTTTTGTTGTTCAGTGGATGCCTGTTTGCTTTGTTCACACCCTACGTTACGATAAGCGGCAGTTTAAATTCCGCGTTTTACTTACATATGTATAATAATAAACATCACATACTTTTTGAAATAAAATTTTGAAAACGAAGCAAAAAGAAAGTAAATTTTTAAGAGATAGTGTGCCTTTGCCTTTATTAGCTTATGCTGCACAAATGAGTTTTAGAGCTTCAGGGCAAGTGGAAGCGTCAAAGATAGTGAAAGAGGTTGCAAGTTCACCATCGAGAGCGAAAAAATTTGAAACTCATAAAAGTATTGCCAAATCATCACTATCACAGCAAATGTCCAAAGAAGACGCTTTATTTGTTTTGGTGGAAGTAAAGTTATCTCGCAACAGTACAATGTTATAAGGCAATCTGCTCCAGATAGGTTTCCTTTCTATTCATATGTCCAATCAGCAAAAAAGGATTGTTATCCTAGACGTGAGAGCATGCATTTTTGCGAGATTTCAGCACAAGTAAGCTTGCAAGCCCTTTTATACCATACCACTGAGCGTATAACTTTAGCCCAAAATAACGTAATTAAAACATTGAACGATGAGGAAATGACGAATTTATGCTTGTACACTAAGTGGGGATTCGATGGAAGCTCTGGACACAGCTCATATAAGCAAGGGTACCATAATCCGAGTGCAAATGATTCATCAGTTTTCATGACCTGTATTGTTCCAATCAGGTTGATTTGTGGAAGCAAAATTATGTGGCAGAATCCGCGCCCAGCTTCTACCAGGTTTTGCAGGCCTTTAAAAATTACATATGTAAAAGAGTCCACAGCTGTTTCTAGAACTGAAAATGAAAGAGTTGGTATAGAAATACGAAATCTTGTTAATTCGGGTATACCTTATGGAAATAAATATTTGGAAGTTAAACACAATTTAATTTTATCTATGGTTGATGGAAAAGTATGCAACGCATTAACAGAAACAACATCTACACAAAAATGTTAAGTATTTATGTTTAGCTAGCTCGAAAGATTTTAATAAAATTGATGAAATGATGAAGAAAGTTGTAAAAACAGAAAATTTACAATTTGGCCTTTCAATACTTCATGGGTGGATTAGGTTCTTTGAATGCCTTCTCCACTTATCATATAAATTGTCTATAAAAAGTGGCAAGCTCGAACAGAAAGTGAGAAACTATTAGTTTCGGAAAATAAAGCACGGATTCAAAAAGGATTTAAAGATAAAATTGGTCTGATTGTTGACCAACCGAAACCTGGCTTTGGGAATTCTAACGATGGCAATACAGCTAGGCGTTTCTTTCAAAATCCCAAGATGTCAGCAGCAATTACTAAAGTTGACATAAATTTGATTAAGAAGATGCATACAATACTCGTAGTTGTTTCTAGTGGGCAAGCAAAGCAAATGAAGACATATTTAACATACTTTTAATCAGTTCTGACCCCGTTATATCAACCACAAGAAAATTACCAAAAAAAAAAGTGCAGGATTTACCCGAAGAAGCATTAGAGTTGATCGTGATAGAGAGTGGCAATAATAATGAAGTTGATGATGACGATGATGATGAAGGCGATGATAAAAATTCAAGCGAAGACGACAGTGATCATGAATATGATTATAGTGATGAAGAAACAGTTTATATATTTTAAATAAAATTTGGAGCTTAAAAAAATTAAAAATTTAGAAAACCGATGTTCAGCATATTTTTGTTTTTTAAGATATAAAAAAAAACAATAAAAAAACTCGAATTGCATTATGTTCTTACTTCTTTATGATTAATTAACTAAAAAAAATAACTTTTTAATAACTAGAAGACTTGTGGGAATTAATCTCCATTTTGAGCACCATTTACCCCACTGTGCGGTGGCTTGGGCACCAAAAGCATCGCGGACTTCGGTACAACAACTCGCCTGTGTCTGCGTCTCGGGTGCCAAACGCACTTGTCCGACTGCGGCACTTGAAGTTTTGCTGGAACTGACATTGCTTCACCTAGTAATCGGTCAAGTTGTCAAACACAAATTTCACCAAATGACAGCAGAAGACTTTGGCAGAGCTAAGGTAAGTGGCAAAATATCACTGGATCTTCTCCCATTGGACATTACCAAAAGGGTAAACTTCACTAGAAAGTTTAAAGTTAAACTCAGCAGTAAGGCTGAATGGAATGGAATTCCGCTCTCTAGTTACTGCTTACAATCATGTGGTACACCAACGGCTCGAAAACGTCGGAGGGAATTGGCGCAGGGGTCGCAGGACCATGCACAAAGCTGTCCAACTTTTCCGAGCATATTCCACGCAGAGGCCTTTGGTATTCCGTGTGTAGAATTCAACCTCCAATGCAACTATCGCAATGAACGTATAGCTATACTAAGCGATGGTCAAGCGGCACTCAAAGCGGTCTCTGCGTACGAGATTAAATCATCGTAACCAAGTGCACCTTATTTGATTGTTAGGTCACAAAGGTAAGGGAATGAACTGGTTGTTGAGCTTACCCACCGCATCCACCTACATGATAGGACCGGGACCTTCCACTGCGGTTGGTCCCCACACCATAAAAGAGCTGCTCCGCAAAGATTCAGCAGTGGATAGAGAGAAGCATTGGCAAAATGTGCTAGGGATCATTCTGCCAACTTTGCCAAGAGACTATAAATCTAAAATCGGTTTCGAGCTAGCGATTTTTAAGGCGGAAAGTCATTTCTATTTTTTCGTTTTTTCGGCTCCCTGTACCATCCGCTCACTCTTCTGTACGCGCTGTCATTGAACATATTTTGCAATTAATCGCCTATGTCCCTTCATGCACACGTTTTTGACACATTTAATTTTAAAATGACTAATTTTTCTATAAAATATGGTAAGCACCCATATATTTATATGCATATGTATGTATATGTATATGTATATGGTTGTGCATATATCTACTATTTACTTAGCTGCTTATACATATGTACATACATACATATGTATATGATGTTGTGTGGTATGCTCATTTCCTTCCAAACACATAAAAAATTCTCTATAAGCAGTTAAAAGCTATGAATTGGCACAGTGAAAATTCCCCCCATTTTACTTACATATGTTAACATACAATTTCTCTTTATAGCGAACAGCGGAAATCTTTGAAATGCCATTAATTTCTTATTGAAGCTGTTGAGTTATTTTTAACAGTTTAACAAGAGTGATTATCATGATAATTGTTTCACATCTGAATGGGTTACAACACTTTTGAATAAAATTATTCAATTGTTCTCAAAACAACGTTAATGTTTCCAAATTTATAGAGTTTTTCGATGACAGCCAGATGATGCTTTTCAGCATTGCCACTAGAAGTCTATTGATTGCAAGCGGATAGCCCTTATTGTCGCTTGGCTATACACGAGAAACTTTATAAATTTTCTGATTATTGTAAATGTCCACTTTTCTTTTTTTCTGCGCTTTCTGTTAGTCTAACAGTCTTGGCCTGATAGACTGAATTGTAGTCGTTTAATTTGAAGACATTTATGTGTATGGATTACTACAGAAAACGTCAACTCCTGATTCACTCTTTGATCCATCTGTGCTAGCAATGATCATCATGATAATTGCTTCTCTTCTGCGAAAATATATCTTCTTTCTCGATCGCATAACCAATCGAACCCGAGTTCTGTAACCAGTTCTAGTATGAATCTTGAAAAAGCTGGGTATATGTCCTATATTATAATTCACTTGAATGATATCCGATACCGAGAATGACCTACAAAGCCTTTATTGAAATGATTTTTTTACAGCATCAATTACCTTTTAGCAAACAAGCTCGTTGAATAAATTCCTCTCCATATAAACAAATATACATACATACAAATGTATATAAATCACGCCTGCTTCTGCGTACCAACTGCTACCGAAGGTTTGCTGGGTTTTTAAATTTCCTCCAATTGCGCGACTATGGATAGAAAAGATCTTGTACTAAAACTAGGATTCAGTCTAACACTACAACAGTGTAATCCAATTCACCGCAAGAACATTTTAACAGAATCCACAAAAGCTTATTGAAAGAACGGCGTCCGATGTTATTGATAACTTATGTAAATGGTACTTTTTGTACATAAATAATAGAGAGGACATATAAGGAACTTATTTGTGGACTCATCATTCTTCTCTTTTATTGGAAGGAATGAATAACTTAAATGTTTTTCGATTTTAGAATTACTCACACAAATATTATCGGTCTACAATCTAAAACTCACTCGAGCAAAATTTAAGACAGGGATCTCTGATTTGAGATTTTTATGAATAACCAAGTTAGGCAAAAGTTTACAGCGTTTCCATATGTGGTTTGTATTTTGTAGGCGTTATTTCTTGTCTGGTCATTGCTTTTTTGTTTTAGTTTTGGTAGTTAATCACCTGTTATAATTTGGCGAAATTTGAACCAAAAGCAACAGGTATATATGTATGTAACTCCTGCAAAGTCATGCTATTTCCGGCCTTTGGTACTTTTTTCGTCAAAGTAAAGGTGATTTTTTAAGTTCTTGATAAATTTTTTAAAAAAAAAAACGCATAAAATTTGCAAAATCTCATCGGTTCTTTATTTGAATCGTTAGATTGGTTCATGACATTTACTTTTTGAAGATAATTTCATTTAAATGCTGACCGCGGCTGCGTCTTAGGTGGTCCATTCGGAAAGTCCAATTTTGGGCAACTTTTTCGAGCATTTCGCCGGAATAGCCCGAATTTCTTCGGAAATGTTGTCTTCCAAAGCTGGAATAGTTGCTGGCTTATTTCTGTAGACTTTAGACTTGACGTAGCCCCACAAAAAAATAGTCTAAAGGCGTTAAATCGCATGATCTTGGTGGCCAACTTACGGGTCCATTTCTTGAGATGAATTGTTGTCCGAAGTTTTCCCTCAAAATGGCCATAGAATCGCGAGCTGTGTGGCATGTAGCGCCATCTTGTTGAAACCACATGTCAACCAAGTTCAGTTCTTCCATTTTTGGCAACAAAAAGTTTGTTAGCATCGAACGATAGCGATCGCCATTCACCGTAACGTTGCGTCCAACAGCATCTTTGAAAAAATACGGTCCAATGATTCCACCAGCGTACAAACCACACCAAACAGTGCATTTTTCGGGATGCATGGGCAGTTCTTGAACGGCTTCTGGTTGCTCTTCACCCCAAATGCGGCAATTTTGCTTATTTACGTAGCCATTCAACCAGAAATGAGCCTCATCGCTGAACAAAACACGCGCGCGAAACACATTTCGAACCGAACACTGATTTTGGTAATAAAATTCAATGATTTGCAAGCGTTGCTCGTTAGTAAGTCTATTCATGATGAAATGTCAAAGCATACTGAGCATCTTTCTCTTTGACACCATGTCTGAAATCCCACGTGATCTGTCAAATACTAATGCATGAAAATCCTAACCTCAAAAAAATCACCCGTTATAAGAGATGTTATGATGGCTAAGTTATTGATTCCGGTCGATAATATTGACAGCGTATACCTCACAATGCGTCTTTTAACACACAATTTTTTGCTTTTGCCCTGCTTTTCATTTTTATTTATTATCTTTTTTGCATGGCAAAAATTTACCGCATATTTGCAATTTATCAATTCTGTGAATTTTGCTGACATACATATGTACCTCTCTACTTTAGTTAGGACGTCTTAATCATAGCTAGTGATTTACCGGCGTTTACTGCATTCTCGACCTACTTTCATGAAAAAATGTCCCCCGATTTCGAATGGCCACTTTACCTTTAATTTGAACTGCAACAATTAACCCAAAACGAAAAAAGTACCAAATAATTGTGAGGTCAACTAACTGCTCGCATGTTAGTATTATTTCAATGTGCTCACTATTGCATCAGAAATTAAAGTAACTAAAATGCCTATAGATCAGAGCAGAGCAGGAAAGAGTTAATTTATGAAATAAGTTATTTTAAAATATAAATGATTTCTCTAACAGCTCTTTCATTATTTAATCTAAACATGAGCATGATCAAACACATTCACTCGCAACACACAACAACAAAGCGGTTTCGCAAGACAAGACGGCAACAGGCCACAATTGTTACTATTTTTACTCCACACAGTGGGATGTTGTGGTCAAAAGTTTACAACAAAATAAAAACTATATAAAATTAAGAAAATGTGCTTGTGTCTCTTTACTGATGAATCAAAATCAGTGATAACTACAATTTTATGAAAAAAGTTTATAAAAAAATATATAATGTACATATATAAATAATTCATAAATAAGAGGAGAGTAACTTCCTATAGCAGTGCAATTATTAAACGCAATTTCAAATTGACAAAGACATAAAATATATAAGTAATTCATATATTTTAGTATTTTTTTAATAGAATTTAGAAACTGAAGCATTTGGAGGTTATGTATGTCGAGCATTATAAAGACTTTAAGTCTTTAATTTAGACTATTTATTCAACAGCTTGCGTTAACAAAGTCAGCTGCGTGACAAATTAAAATTATATTTAATATGCAGGTATGTAGGCGATTTTTAATAGGTCGTAATAATCCAAGATGAAACAAATTTTAAAAGTATGGGACGGACGATCTATTATCTAAAAATATTCGCAAAATTAGAAAAGTAAGTAGAGTTCCATAACCTTGCAGTAATTAGAAGTAGTTCTCGTTTAATTATTCATTGGATCTGCAGTGAGTAGAGAACCGACTTCGAAGATTTGTGTATACGCCTGTGTGAATATAACATTTATGTGGGCATAGCAACATGATAAAGATTTTAAACATATCACTAAGTGCGCAAAGAAGTGGTGTAGAGGCAAGAACCCCATAAAAAATCTCAGGACCGATATGTTTTACCATTGAAAACCAACCAATTCGAGAGCAAGAGAGGATTGGCAAGGACTGAACATTGCCATAATATTATAAACTCTTATTCTTCTTTTTATTTATTTTATTATGCTGTAAAGTTTTGAAACCAATTTAATTTAAAGTTTATAGAATTTTACATATGACAAAAATCCTATTTTTATGTGGAAATATCAAATTTTGTTTACGTTCAATTTAAATATATGGACTGTGGAAATATTAGTAGGTAGGTATATTATTAGTTGATGCATG